>NC_090651.1:10135004-10160004 GCF_040937935.1 Hyperolius riggenbachi | reverse complement strand
TGTCCTGCTCTACATATAAAAAAATTACTCAAATTCTACCTACAGGATAATATGCAAATTATTATCGCAACCAAACACCCCGGTTACTGTAAGGCGACACCTTCAGTTTACTGATTTGCTATTGCCGACTCCCTGCTGAAAGTGCTGCTTGTCTGTCTTCTGTGCCAATCCTCCACCTCCACTATCGTCTGATCACCCCACCACAAGAAGGATGCTGATCAGGTGTTCCATCTCCACCAGCTTCATGCTTGTTCCAGATGAGTGAATCAAAGTGCTAGAGCCAACAGAGAAGCATGGTGGTGCAGCAGCTAGCATTCCTGCCCTGCAGCACTAGCTTCCAGGATCATTTCCCAGCCTGAAGGTTGCATGTTCTCCCTGTGATTGTTTGGTTTTACTTCCACTTCTCCCAAAAAAGTGAGCTCCTCTGAGGACAGTCAGTGACATGACTGTACTCTGTAATGTGCTGCAGAGGATGTCACTGCTATATAAATACATAATAATAATATGGTAGGACATTAGACTATGACTATGGTAGGATTAGACTGTGAGCTCCTCTGAAGACAGTGACATGACTATGTACTCTGTAAAGTGCTGCAGAAGATGCCAGTGCTATATAAATACATAATAATAACATGGTAGGACATTACACTATGACTATGGTAGGATTAGAGTGTGAGCTCCTCTGAGGACAGTTAGTGACATGACTATGTACTCTGTAATGTGCTGCAGAAGATGTCAGTGCTATATAAATACATAATAATAATAATATGGTAGGACATTAGGCTAGGACTATGGTAGGATTAGATTGTCATCTCCTCTGAGGACAGTCAGTGACATGACTATGTACTCTGTAACCTTCCTGGCGGTTTATTTTTTCTGCAAAAATTGCAGAAATCCAATTTTTTTTTTTTTTTTTTTTTTTTTTTTTTTTATGTTTCATGTAAAGCTACCAGAGTGGTAGCTACATGAAACACCACCAGAGGGCGCATGTGTCCCTCTAGTTCGATCGTCGCCGGCATCAATAGCAAACAGGGGAACGCGTATATAACGCGCTCCCCTGTTTGGCTTCTCCTGTCGCCATGGCGACGATCGGAATGACGTCATGGACGTCAGCCGACGTCCTGATGTCAGACGCCTCCGATCCAGCCCATAGCGCTGCCTGGAACTCATTGGTCCGGGCAGCGCAGGGCTCTGGCGGGGGGCCTCTTCCGCCGCTGCGTGCGGGCGATCGCCGCAGAGCGGCGGCGATCAAGCTGTACGCGCGGCTAGCAAAGTGCTAGCTGCACGTACAGCACTTTAATTGGTGCAAATCGCCCCACCAGGGGCTGAGATCTCCTCCTGCGCGGCATAGCCCGAGCTCAGCTCGGGCTTACCGCCAGGAGGGTTAATGTGCTGCAGAAAATGTCAGTGCTATATACAGTAAATACATAATAATAATAATATGGAAAGATATTAGACTATGCCTATGGTAGTATTAGATTGTCATCTCCTCTGAGGACAGTCAGTGACATGACTATGTACTCTGTAAAGTGCTGCAGGAGATGTCACTGCTATATACAGTAAATACATAATAATAATAATATGGTAGGACATTAGACTATGACAATGTTAGGGATTAGATTGTGAGCTCCTCTGAGGACAGTCAGTGACATGACTATGTAATCTGTAATGTGCTGCAGAAGATGCCAGTATTATATAAACAAATAACTCTTCCCATTGATGAATCACTACACAGAATTGTTGCACATGCTTTAGATTTCAGCATGCCTTAGTGAACATATACTTCTGGTATCAAACAATGCTGGCTGAGCTTTTATTGATGTCTGTGATAGTTATTGTGTGTCTGATGAAGTTATTATCTGTATGAGTGAGTTTTAGTGTGCGGAGGGTGAAGGTGAGGAGGTATTTTAGTAAATCAGGCCCATCCTGCTTTTCATCCAGACCACATCCTTTTCTGTATTCCTGCAGGTATCGGCCGGGCTCAGGACATGTCCTGGTAATGGATACTACAGTGAGACTGCTGGACAATGCTGCCAACACTGCCCCAAAGGTCAGTCCTACCGCTTGTCACTTATTATTTCCCTATAACTCTGTAGATTGGACAGACCACTCAGCACTACAGAAAACCACGAAGCAGTCATCACCCCACCCTCTAAACTGTGATCAGAAAGGTATCTCACCAAACTGCATTATAGAGAACCTGTAGTACTAGTTATTCAATTCTAAATGCTTTTACCACCCCAACCACAATCTAATATCTGCACAGGACAGTTTTCTGTCCTATTCTAAAATCACCTCTTTGCAGTCACCTATGCAAGATTTCTCACGTGCTGCACCCCTCCTCTGGAATCCCCTCCCACAACTCATCTGTCACTCCGTAACCTTTGAAATTTTTAAAGGGAACTGAGCACCAATTAAAAAACTTTTTTTTTTAAATGAACCTCACCATGACAAAGGTTCTAAACTGACACTGCTGTTGGTGGTGCAGGGATTTGGGAGCACCATTATTTACTTATGGGATGCTGATTCCCTGCTGCGGAGGATGTATTCGCATTCACGGACTACATCTCCCAGCATGCATCGCGGTGCGTGCTAACGCTCACAACACTGCAAGGACATACAAATGATGGCCATTGTGAAGCACAGATGTAGACTGGGGGACTAGCACTCCATAGGTAAGTAATAGGGCTCCCCCCAACCCCACCCCGCAACGGTAGCGTCAGCTTAGAATCTTTATTAGGGGGATGTTCATTTAAAACAAATGTTTTCATCAGTGTTCAGTTCCCTTTAAGGAGAGTCTGAAGCCTAAAATAAAATAAAAAACAGATACTCACCTAAGGAGAGGAAGGGTTCTGGGTCCTAATGAGACTTCCAGGTCTCCTCCCGATGTCAACGTTCCCCCCGCAGGCTCCCCTTTTAGGCTTCAGATTCACTTTTAAAGGACCCCTGTTGCGAAAATCTTAAAATGTAAAATATATGTAAACATGTACAATTAAGAACTACGTTTCTTTCAGAGTAAAATGAGTCATAAATTACTTTTCTCCTATGTTGCTGTCACTTACAGTAGGTAGTAGAAATCTGACAGAACCGACAGGTTTTGGACTAGCCCATCTCCTCATGGGGGTTTCACAGGCATTTCTTTATTTTCAAAATGCACTTAGTAAATGGCGGTTGCTCCATCCAACTGCCAAAAACGTGTACGGTGAGCAGGGAGGCTGGCCAGCATCATTCTATAAATCTTTTTCAGGGAGTGTCTTTATAAAGAATAAAGGCCATGCTGAGAATCCCCTATGGAGAGATGGACTAACCCAAAACCTGTTGGTAATGTCAGATTTCTACTACCTACTGTAGGTGACAGCAACATAGGAGAAAAGTAATTTATGGCTCATTTTACTCAGGAAGAAACACACTTCTTATTTGTATATATTTTACATTTTAAGATTTTCCCGACAGTTCCTCTTTAATTACTCCCTCAAAACTCACTTTCTCCGACAAGCATACACTCTGAATTAGGCCAAGTTGTGCTCCTTACTAAATATAGCCTAGAAACAAGCTGCCTCTAAGTATACACATTATATTACTCCACCTCTTCTCCTCCCTATTCCTGTAGATTGTAAGCTCACAGGGGCAGAGCTCTCTCACCCTTTTGTGTCTTGGAATGTGCTGTACATTTTGTTCATCATGTTACTTTGTCACTGTAATTACTATGTCTGCCAATTCTGTATTATGTATATTTTGCATATACCAGAGTCTGTATTATTATGTACTCCATGTTTAGCTTTTTATTCTGTACAGCGCCACAGAATATGTTGACATTTTATAAATCAATAATAATACTACTAACAACTGATTGCCATTAGGTATTGGTCAGTTATACAGCACGGTGGCGTAGTAGTTAGCACTCTCACCTTAAATCCCAGCCAGGTCACATCTGCACAGTGTTTGTATGTTCTCCCCGTGTCTGTGTGGGTTTCCTCCAGGCACTCTGGTTTCCTCTCACACCCCCAAAAAATACAGATATCTTCCCCCTAAGGGCTGGTTCAGACGGACGGTCAGAGGCGTTGCGTTCGTTGGCGTCGCGGTGGTGATGCGTTCGAGCTTTCAGCAGCGTTCGCGTTGCGTTCGGATGCGGTCGCGTTTTTTCTTCCCCTAGGGGGACATTACCCATCGCGGTTAACCGCCCCTGGAAGCTACATGTAGCTTCCAGAGGCTCCTTGAACGCCAGGGAAAATCGGGACCCGAACGCCGCGTTCGTGTAAACGCGCGTAAAAGCTTGGTACAAACGCTCCCATTCACTTGAATGGGAGCGTTTAACGCCAAGCCCTGAACACTGGCGGTAACGCTGCACAAGCGTCCGTCTGAACCAGCCCTAAATTGGCCCTAGACTACGATATATACAGAGACTTATGACTATGGTAGGATTAGATTGTGAGCTCCTCTAAATGAACTGATAAGTTAAATGACTATGTACTCTGCACAGCGCCGCAGAAGATGTTGGCACTATAAATAATAATAATTTATAGCGTGAAATGGCAGGTTGTGAATAATCAGGTCTCATGGCGCTGTCACAGAGCACCACCTGCTGGTTTCTGGCCGGTACTGCATTGTACTGAAATGTGCAACTGGATTTTTATCGTTCATCATGTTCCAGTCAATATACTGTACATTTCTAGTAAAGAGTACCAGTCATTTAATAACTGAGACCTCAGCTCAAACAGGCAGGATGAATAGGCATTGGTCTTTTTATGATTTGTGACTTCACAGCTATTATTTTGCAAGTAGAAAAAGAGGTTACAAAAGTACTTCAGGTCTGGAAAATGCTCCACAGGATGCTGTATAATCACTTAAAGTGGAGGAAAAAATCCTTATTAACTGAAAAAAAAAAAATATACAATAGAAAAATGACTTATTTAGTTTACCTATCCAGTTGTTTTCAGTGTTCACTGCCAGATTTAAGAGAAATGTGATATGAAAAAAGAAAAGAGTATTTCTGCTGGTTTCCATCTTTACTGTTTCTCTGTGATGCCAAAAGTGACATCACTTCTGCCCTTTTCCTTCCTTTTTTTTTTCTTCTTCCAAACCAGCTCAGTGTTAATTTTACCTCACTACAGCCACAGCTTACTGCCCCTCCCACAGCGACCATCACCTAGACAACAGGCTTAAGCCTCGCACACACTTAAAGCGGAATATAACCCTGCATTTCAACTTTGCTCTAAAACATTATTTACAGTATATTATATGCAACCAGCATTTTTTTTTTTACTAGACCAGCATTGGAAGGGTTACACAGGGCTTTAGGCAGGGGTCACACTTGTCTTTCAGTTTTCTACACTTTGCAGAAAACTGAAAGACAAGTGTGACCCCTGCCTTACAGCAGCTAATGTAATTTATAGAGAAAACTGACAAATTGCGCAAGATGTCAGTTTTTTTTCTGCGTGCAAAATCTGCATTAAAGTGTGACCTTGCTTATTGATTAACATGAGTTCTCACTTGAAGTCAGTTTTTCTGTGCAGAAAACGCGTACGAAAGCCGATAAGTGTGACCCCTGCCTGATGAAAGTTCCTGGAGATTTCTGCAGACGCATCCGAAGCTGACATAGATACATTTTGTTTACATAAATGTATCTAAGTGTTGAATGTGACATATCTCTCTGACTGAGAAGGAGCTGGAGGACAGCCAAAGAGTGTGTAACATTTCTCAATAGATACATTTAACTAAATAGAATGTAACAATCTGAACTTCTGCATATCACTCCACAGAACTTTAAACCTCTGTGTTTAACCCTTCCAATGCTGGTCTAGTAAAAAAAAAAATGCTTTTTGCATATAATATGCTGTAAATAATGTTTTAGAGCAAAGTTGAAATGCAGGGTTATATTCCGCTTTAAGTCAGTTGAGGCGGCCGATAACAACCGCCTCAGCCGACAATCAGACATGTGTACGGCAGCCAAGAACCAAACCCACGAGCGATCCGCTGAACGGATCTACCCAGCCCCAGCAACGCCAATCCCCACACCAATCCCATTGTTCTCGTTGATCCCCCGCCCAACACGTGACGTCACGCATGCTCTGCTCGTCATCCCTCCACATAGCAACACAGCACGTCGCCAGCTACACAGCTAAGACACACGTGTGTAGCCCGGCCAACGGGATGTCGCCAAACGGGATGATCTCCTGATCCCTGATGGACGAAATCATCACTGTGTACACTCTTGACAAGATTAGATAGTGAGCTCCTCTGAGGACAGTCAGTGACATGACTATGTACTCTGTACAGTGCTGCAGGAGATGTCAGTGCTATATAAATATATAATAATATGGTAGGACATTAGACTATGACTATGGTAGGATTAGAGTGTGAGCTCCTCTGAGGACAGTCAGTGACATGACTATGTACTCTGTAATGTGCTGCAGAAGATGTCAGTGCTATATAAATACATAATAATAATATGGTAGGACATTAGGCTATGACTACGGTAGGATTAGAGTGTGAGCTCCTCCGAGGACAGTCAGTGACATGACTATGTACTCTGTAATGTGCTGCAGAAGGTGTCAGTGCTATTAAATACATAATAATAATATGCTAATTACAACAGAGAGAAAATGTGTGCATCAACCAAGTGAACCTGACAAATCTGGCTTTGCAAATTTGGCCTATTGGCTAATCACGAGACATTGCTCATGCAAATATGCATTTGCTTTCGCATGCCTAAATATGCAGGGTCAAAAACAGAAAAACCGCAAAGGAATCGCCCTGTGGGAATTAGTTCATGCTACATTAGCACTATCCAGGGGCGCCACGAGGAGGCTTCCCATTGCCCCCATACAACCGGGGGGCCACGGGGGTCCCAGGCTCTCTCACTGCCTGGAACCCACACAGCGGCACCTCGGAGGTGGAGGCTGGGGGGTGCAGGCGATCTCCCCAGCGTGGCCAGCGCCGGGAAGAGCCGCCCGCACACACCTCCCAAGATTAAAAACAGGCACTTACCTTAACGTCCATTGCGTTCTGCTATATGCGCATGACCTGGGCGCGACACATAAGGGGAGGACAGACGCAAATAGCCTGCTCCAGGGCTCTCACGTCCTAAAACAAGCCATTCACCACTTGTCTCCAAAGAAAAGAAAATGCAATGCTAATTACAACAGAGAGAGAACATGTGTGCTTCAACCAAGTGAACCTGACAAATCTGGCTTTGCAAATTTGGCCTATTGGCTAACCACGAGACATTGCTCATGCAAATATGCATTTGCTTTCGCATGCCTAAATATGCAGGGTCAAAAACCAAAAAACGCAAAACAATCGCCCTGCGGGAATTAGTTCATGCTACATAGCACTATCCAGGGGCGCCACGAGAAGGCTTCCCATTGCCCCCATACAACCGGGGAGCCGCGGAGAGCCCCCCCGGTGCTGGCCACGCTTGGGAAGGTCGCCGGCGCCACCCAGCCTCCCCCACCGGGGTAACACTGTGGTCCCTAGGCAGTGAGAGAGCCTGGGGCCCCGCAGTCCCCCCGGTTGTATGGGGGCATTGGGAAGCCTCCCCGTGGCGCTCCTGGATAGTGCTATGTAGCATGAACTAATTCCCGCAGGGCAACCACTTCGCAGTTTTAGTTTTTGACCCTGCAAAGTTTGGCATGCGAAAGCAAATGCATTTTTGCATGAGCAATGCTCATGATAAGCCAATTTAGCCAAATTTGCACAGCCAGACTTGTAAGGGTTAAGCTTGGTGTTGAGCACGCATAAATCTTCTTGTAGCAAAAATAATAATAATATGGTAGGACATTAGACTATGACTACGGTAGGATTAGATTGTGAGCTCCTCTGAGGACAGTCAGTGGCATGACTATGTACTCTGTAATGTGCTGCAGAAGATGTCAGTGCTACATAAATACATAATAATAATGTGGTAGGACATTAGACTATGACTATGGTGGGATTAGAGTGTGAGCTCCTCTAAGGACAGTCAGTGACATGACTATGTACTCTGTAATGTGCTGCAGAAGATGTCAGTGCTATATAAATACATAATAATAATGTGGTAGGACATTAGACTATGACTATGGTAGGATTAGATTGTGAGATCCTCTGAGGACAGTCATTGACATGACTGTACTCTGTAATGTGCTGCAGAAGGTGTCAGTGCTATATAAATACATAATAATAATATGGTAGGACATTAGACTATGGCTATGGTAGGATTAGAGTGTGAGCTCCTCTGAGGACAGTCAGTGACATGACTATGTATTCTGTAATGTGCTGCAGAAGATGTCAGTGCTATATAAATACATAATAATAATGTGGTAGGACATTAGGCTATGACTATGGTAGGATTAGATTGTGAGCTCCTCTGAGGACAGTGACATGACTATGTACTCTGTAATGTGCTGCAGAAGATGTCAGTGCTATATAAATACATAATAATAATATGGTAGGACATTAGACTATGACTATGGTAGGATTAGAGTGTGAACTCCTCTGAGGACAGTCAGTGACATGACTATGTACTCTGTAAAGTGCTTCAGAAGATGTCAGTGCTATATAAATACATAATAATAATATGGTAGGACATTAGACTAGGACTATGGTAGGATTAGAGTGTGAGCTCCTCTGAGGACAGTCAGTGACATGACTATGTATTCTGTAATGTGCTGCAGAAGATGTCAGTGCTATATAAATACATAATAATAATGTGGTAGGACATTAGGCTATGACTATGGTAGGATTAGATTGTGAGCTCCTCTGAGGACAGTGACATGACTATGTACTCTGTAATGTGCTGCAGAAGATGTCAGTGCTATATAAATACATAATAATAATATGGTAGGACATTAGACTATGACTATGGTAGGATTAGAGTGTGAACTCCTCTGAGGACAGTCAGTGACATGACTATGTACTCTGTAAAGTGCTTCAGAAGATGTCAGTGCTATATAAATACATAATAATAATATGGTAGGACATTAGACTAGGACTATGGTAGGATTAGAGTGTGAGCTCCTCTGAGGACAGTCAGTGACATGACTATGTACTCTGTAAAGTGCTGCAGAAGATGTCAGTGCTATATAAATACAGAATAATAATATGGCAGGACATTAGACTATGACTATGGTAGGATTAAAGTGTGAACTCCTCTGAGGACAGTCAGTGACATGACTATGTAGTCTGTAAAGTGCTGCAGAAGATGTCACTGCTATATAAATACATAATAATAATAATAATATTGGTAGGACATTAGACTATGACTATGGTAAGATTAGAGTGTGAGCTCCTCTAAGGGCAGTGAGTGACATGACTATGTACTCTGTAATGTGCTGCAGAAGATCTCAGTGCTATATAAATACATAATAATAATATGATATGTACAGTATTGTAATTCTGCCTCTCACTGTCATCAGAGCAGCCATTACAGAGAATGCATTGAGAGGCAACAGTGGAAATTCCTATGAGATCTCGCTCTCAATCTCATATGTAAACAGAGGGGAACTATATCTATTTTTGTCTTGACCGTTGTGCCATGTGCGAGATCCTCTTAACGTTTTTAGTGAACAGATGGGTTTGGCCTGTGTCATCGCTTCCCCTGCTGTCCTGTAACGCCGTCATGTTACAGTAATTATTGGGGAAGGCATAATCACAGTCAGAGTGAGAAACAGCTAAAAGAAGAATGCAAACCAATGTGAAACTTCCATTCATGAAGAGTTACTGCAGCGGCCAGAGGAGCTGCTTTCACATTGCGGTGAAACTCTCAGAATATGGTCAGCACTGAGTGCGCCCCAACCCAACAGGAAACGAGTTCAATTCCTTGAAATGCCCGATGACTAAACGTCTTTCTCACAGCACGTGCCTGGCTGTCCGCTACAGCTCACCACACATGGGGCTCTATTCACTAAGCATTACTGCATTCACTAAAGCAGAAAATATTCATTTTATGCAGCCTGGACTTGCCCTTTACTTGTCAGTATAATAAACAATGCTTTCTGTATCACATCTTTCACCCATTTTCCCAGCGCTGCAATAATCCCTCGATTACCGAACTCTTAAAGGGAAGGTCCCTGCCGCTGGCAGCTTGCCGACCTCGGAGGACGGCGGGCCGCATTGCGTACATCTTTACGCATTCCCGCTAGTGCAGGAACATTAACACATACATTTTTACGCGTTACTGGTTCAATGCGTACATTTTTACGCATTGAACCAGTCATGCATAAAAATGTATGTGTTAATGTTCCTGCATTAGCGGGAATGCGTAAAAATGTACGCAATGCGGCCCGCCGTCCTCCGAGGTCAGCAAGCAGCCAGCGGGGGAGTGGAGTAGCAGTGAGTGACTGCGAGGGCACAGGATGGCTGCATGGGGCTGGTAGAAGCAGAACTAGCTGGTGGTAGGGGACTGGAGCAGCAGTGAGTGACTACGAGGGCACAGGATGGCTGCAGGGGGCTGGTAGAAGCAGAACTAGCTGCCAGCGGGGGACTGGAGCAGCAGTGAGTGACTACGAGGGCACAGGATGGCTGCATGGGGCTGGTAGAAGCAGAACTAGCTGGCAGGGGAGCGGAGCAGCAGTGAGTGACTGCGAGGGCGCAGGGTGGCTGCATGGGGCTGGTAGAAGCAGAACTAGCTGGCGGAGGGGGACTGGAGCAGCAGTGAGTGACTACGAGGGCACAGGATGGCTGCAGGGGGCTGGTAGAAGCAGAACTAGCTGGCAGGGGAGCGGAGCAGCAGTGAGTGACTGCGAGGGCGCAGGGTGGCTGCATGGGGCTGGTAGAAGCAGAACTAGCTGGCGGAGGGGGACTGGAGCAGCAGTGAGTGACTACGAGGGCACAAGATGGCTGCATGGGGCTGGTAGAAGCCCCAGGTAAGTGAAACTCATTTTTTTTATTTTGCTTAGACCTTCCCTTTAATGAATTTGGAAAAAAAAGTCTAAAATATTGCATGGGGTAAATTACCAAACACGAAATTTTCACGAAGCGTCTTAGGCTTCAATTCATAAAGGGCTGTTCGATAAAAAAGCAAATAAAAAAAAACAGATCTGTAAGATACTGCATTCAGTATTTTACACTTTTTTTTTCCAAATTAGGAAAGATTTTCACAGATGCTCCATCAAGCTCTGCTCTGTATGTAGTGGAATATGGAGCAGCCAAGTTTCTGCCAGGTGCATAACTAGCAATCACTGGGCCCCCCCTGAGAAACTTTGTATGGGAAGCCCCCCATCTCCCCTCCTCCTTTCTGCACAGGTAAACTGAGAGCCAATGTTATTCAGTTGGCGAGTGCACACTTGAATGTTTTCCCTTCATGCAGATAAAAACAGACAGCAGTGAAGCACTGCAGGCATTTTCTCTATCAATTACATTAGCTTCTGTGATAAACATGCATGTTTTCACACATAGACACACATGGTGTGCAGAAAACACATACAGAAAACCGACAGATTAATGAGCTCCCAACCTCAGCTTATTGCACTTACTCTGACCTTTGATAGAGTAGAACTGGCTCTGCAGACTTCTCTAGCACCTCTACAGTACAAAGCACTTGGGGAGGGGTAGAGAGGCTGGGGGCGGGGCTCTGCAGACTCCTGCAGCATCACTACAGTACACAGCACTTGGGGAGGGGGTGGAGAGGCTGGGGGCTGTACACAAGACCCTGCTACACACCAAATAGGGACTGTCTACAAATCTTTTCTGCAAAACTCTGAATGATTCCCTACCAGTTGCTGAGCAGATGCAGTCATTAGAACAATTGTGCAGAGAGCAGAAAGTTTTTCTCTCTCCGTGCCCTTAGTTGTCAGTCTCTCAAGACAAGGAAAAGAAACTCCCCCCCCCCCCCCCAATGGCCCCCTGCGGCTTCTGGGCCCCCCTGCGCCTGCATCCCTTGCAGGGTCTATTGTCACACCCCTGGTTTCTGCAGCAAGCCGTGTAGACTGGTCTGCATTAGCTGTTCCTGTGTCAGCTTGTTAGAAAGGAACCGATTACCCAGCATGCTCAGGGTGAACCAGAACTCCTAGGAGTGTCTCAGGGGCTGCAAAGGATAAACTTAGATGTGCTTACATGCCACTAGAGGCCACTCTTCTAAAATGAAGCCTCTTTGACTATCTCTTTCTCCTGCTCTGCCGTTCTGAAGTCCCAACCGCAAGTGCATCGCATATTGGTATGTAGCCCCGCCTCCCAGTGATGTTGAGTCTAGGCTGTTTAGTTATGCAGAATTCTTCCCTTCTACCCCTGGCCCCTTTAACTGACCAGAGACCCCTGTTGTTTTTATTCTCTTGCCTCCAGGTTTGGTGAAATGCGACGGCTGTGTTCAGAATGCTGAGAAACAATGTGCAGAGTCGTGCAACCCCGGCCAGTTCATCGACTGGGAATCGCAGCATCGCGAGTGCAGGTCCTGTAACAAGTGTGGAAAAGGTAATGATGGCTTCTCTGCAGGGGTCAGTTGGGGGTGGCCACCTTTACCTGGGGTCCATGGGTCTGAGCAGTCACTCCGTCAGGTAGATTAGGTGTGTGATACGGTGGTTTAGGCAATACTACAGGTGATAATATTTGCAAGAGATATCAGCACACTAATTTTTCAAGAAATAGCAGACTTGTTTATTGTGCTCAGGTTACACAGTGGTGACACCTTTACCTGGGGTGACAGCTTACCTATACTGGGGGTGGCTAACTATAATGGGGGTGGAGGCTACCTATATTGGGGGTGCCACCTATACTGGGGAGACACCTTGGCTACCAATACTGGGGGGGGATTTTGGCTACCTGTACTGAGGGTGGGGTGTTACCTCTGCTTGGGGGGGGGGGGGGGAATCTTGGCTACCTATACTGGGGGTGGGGGCTACCTATACTGGGGGTGGCGGCTACCTATACTGGGGGTGGGGGCTACCTATACTGGGGGTGGGGGCTACCTATACTGGAGAGACAGCTTGGATACCTATACTGGGAGGTGCATAGTTGTCTACTACCTATACTGGAGTGCTACCTTTCTTTTTGGGGGGCGCCTTCTCCTATTATTCTCCTATTATTACAGGATAAAGAGCCTCTGAATGTAGGGGGGCAGTTTGAGTGGGGGAAGGTCCACAAATGATGTGCCACTTGGGGTAACACCTGTGCGGTCACATTCCTTTGCATGACACTGAGAAGATGCGGAGGGCAGTTAGCCGTTGCTGGGCTGTCACTCGCTGGGTAACCACAGCCTATTAATGCTCAGAAAGTGTATGTCCGCGGGGGGTCTAACTTTATTAAACTCTGCTGCAGCCCAAAATACCACGCATGTTCATATAAATCAGAAGCTTTAACACAAGAGGGTAACATTCTGGCACTGAGCAATCAGATGATAACATGAGATCTGTGCATAGTTATGCCTACACACTTGATATAATCGTCACCTGAAACTATCGTGTAGGTAGCTTAAAGAGGCCCCGTCATGACATATAGTAGAATGCAGTAAATTACTCAGGACACACACCTTTACGGTAATTTTCCTGGTTTCAGCACCAGAAACACTTCCTGTATCACTATATATTACTGTATATTGGTATGTAGCCACGCTCTCCCAGTTATGTTTAGTCTAGGCTGTTTAGTTATGCAGAATTCTTCCCTCCCCCCTTCCCGAGCATTCTGGGAGACCAGAACCCTAACCCAAACATGTCGGGTTATCGTGCAGTGTGAGATAGTAAGACATATTTTACCACTGAAAGTGTTTATAGTAAAAAAAATCCTGTGAACTAAGAAATCAGCACCGAAATTTCCTCATGGGAATTTTTGTGACAAAACTGACCTGGCAAAATGGCCTCCTCACACTGTGAGTTTTCTTTTTTGGGGGGAAAATAGTTCCCATCTTCTCTATCTAATTAACATATATGTTTTCTTCACAGAACTTTTCCTCGTTGAGGTCCAGGCTTGCTCCATGTGTTCCAACGCCATCTGCGCGTGCCAAACCGGCTACTATTGTCACAGCCCCGCCTCAAACGAGAGGACATGCCTGCGGTGTGAACCACACACAGCATGCCCCACCGGGCAGGGGGTGAGCCAGCCAGGTACGGCACAAACTCCGTCATAGATAATGTATGCTTCCTGTGTATTGCCATACGGCAAGTCCACCACAAGTCCGACACAAGTTCACCACAAGTCCAACACAAGTACACCACAAGTCCAACACAAGTACACCATAAGTACACCACAAGTCCGACACAAGTTCACCATAAGTACACCACAAGTCCAACACAAGTCCGACACAAGTTCACCACAAGTCCAACACAAGTACACCACAAGTCCAACACAAGTCCGACACAAGTTCACCACAAGTCTGACACAAGTTCACCACAAGTACACCACAAGTCCAACAAAAGTACACCACAAGTCCAACACAAGTACACCATAAGTACACCACAAGTCCAACACAAGTCCGACACAAGTTCACCACAAGTCTGACACAAGTTCACCACAAGTTCACCACAAGTACACCACAAGTCCAACACAAGTACACCACAAGTCCAACACAAGTACACCATAAGTACACCACAAGTCCAACACAAGTCCAACACAAGTACACCACAAGTACACCACAAGTCCAACACAAGTACACCACAAGTCCAACACAAGTACACCACAAGTCCAACACAAGTACACCACAAGTCCAACACAAGTACACCTCAAGTACACCACAAGTCCAACACAAGTACACCACAAGTCCAACACAAGTACACCACAAGTACACCACAAGTCCAACACAAGTACACCACAAGTCCAACACAAGTACACCACAAGTCCAACACAAGTACACCACAAGTCCAACACAAGTACACCACAAGTCGAACACAAGTACACCACAAGTCCAACACAAGTACACCACAAGTCCAACACAAATACACCATAAGTACACCACAAGTCCAACACAAGTACACCACAAGTCCAACACAAGTACACCACAAGTACACCACAAGTCCAACACAAGTACACCACAAGTACACCACAAGTCCGACACAAGTCCAACACAAGTCCAACACAAGTCCACCACAAGTCCACCACAAGTCCGACACAAGTTCACCACAAGTCCAACACAAGTCCAACACAAGTCCAACACAAGTCCGACACAAGTTCACCACAAGTCCGACACAAGTACACCACAAGTTCACCACAAGTCCAACACAAGTCCGACACAAGTCCAACACAAGTCCGACACAAGTCCGACACAAGTTCACCACAAGTCCAACACAAGTCCAACACAAGTCCAACACAAGTTCACCACAAGTCCAACACAAGTACACCACAAGTCCGACACAAGTCCGACACAAGTCCAACACAAGTCCGACACAAGTTCACCACAAGTCCAACACAAGTACACCACAAGTCCAACACAAGTCCGACACAAGTCCAACACAAGTCCAACACAAGTCCACCACAAGTCCACCACAAGTCCGACACAAGTTCACCACAAGTCCAACACAAGTCCAACACAAGTCCAACACAAGTCCGACACAAGTCCGACACAAGTACACCACAAGTACACCACAAGTCCAACACAAGTCCAACACAAGTACACCACAAGTCCAACACAAGTTCACCACAAGTACACCACAAGTCCAACACAAGTACACCTCAAGTACAACACAAGTTCACCACAAGTACAACACAAGTTCAACACAAGTACACCACAAGTCCAACACAAGTACACCACAAGTCCAACACTAGAGTTGGGCCGAACGGTTCGCCTGCGAACGGTTCCAGGCGAACTTTGGGGGTTCGCATTCGCCTGCATCAGGCGAACTTTTGCGGAAGTTCGATTCGCCCCATAATGCTGTATTGAGCAAAATTTTTAGCCTCCATTTCACTGTCAGCAGACATGTTATTGTCAAACACACTGCTTTCAGTGTTAGTGAACCCGCCCACCCTCCCTTCAAGCTAGGTCCTTTATACCATTTGACTCAGTTGTCTGCCTACACTAATTAATTATGGGACAGCTGGTACACACTCTGCTAGGGAGATTTTAATTACACCTCCCTCCTCCCTCCTTCCTCCTCTCTACCCTTCTACCTATTCCCTCCTCCCTCCTACCGGAGGGAGGAGGGTCTCTTCTGCCAGGGAATTATACTATTTTAAAAACCAGTATACATCATACCATAGCTGGTACATCATACCATAGCTGGGAATACATACATGAGTATACATCATACCATAGCTGGGAATCGAACCCAGATCTCACTGTGTGGTGGACACGTCACCCTAAGCACTGTACCACTACAGAAGTAAGTGAAGCTAGCCTAAAATTTAACATTTATGCTCAATGCAATAGAACCATTAGGTTGCTTAAAGGAGAACTGTAGTGAGAGGTATATGGAGGCTGCCATATTGATTTCCTTTTAAGCTATACCAGTTGCCTGGCAGCCCTGCTGATCTATTTGGCTGCAGTAGTGTGAATCACACCAGAAACAAGCATGCAGCTAATCTTGTCAGATCTTACAAAAATGTCAAACACCAGATCTGCTGCATGCTTGTTCAGGGTCTAGGGCTAAAAGTATTGGAGGCAGAGGATCTGCAGGATAGCCAGGTAACTGGTATTGCTTAAAAGGAAATCAATATGGTAGCCTCCATATACCTTTCACTACAGTTCTCCTTTAAAGGGAACCTTAACTGAGAGTGATATGGCTGTTTCCTGTAAACAATACCAGTTGCCTGGCAGTCCAGCTGATCTTTGTGACTGCAATAGTGGCTGAATCACACCCTGAAACAAGCATGCAGCTAATCCAGTCTGACTTCAGTCAGAGCACCTGATCTGCATGCTTGTTCAGGGGCTGTGGCTAAAAGTATTAGAGACACAGGATCAGCAGGCGATTCAGGCAACTGGTATTATTTTAAAAGGAAAAATTAGCTGCATGCTTGTTTCTGGTGTGATTCACACTACTGCAGCCAAATATATCAGCAGGGCTGCCAGGCAACTGGTATAGCTTAAAAGGAAATCAATATGGCAGCCTCCATATACCTCTCACTACAGTTCTCCTTTAAGCAACCTAATGGTTCTATTGCATTGAGCATAAATGTTACATTTTAGGCTAGCTTCACTTACTTCTGTAGTGGTACAGTGCTTAGGGTGACGTGTCCACCACACAGTGAGATCTGGGTTCGATTCCCAGCTATGGTATGATGTATACTCATGTATGTATTCCCAGCTATGGTATGATGTACCAGCTATGGTATGATGTATACTGGTTTTTAAAATAGTATAATTCCCTGGCAGAAGAGACCCTCCTCCCTCTGGTAGGAGGGAGGAGGGAATAGGTAGAAGGATAGAAGGGTGGGAGAAGGGGGGAATTAAAATCTCCCTAGCAGAGTGTGTAGCAGCTGTCCCATAACTAATTAGTGTAGGTAGGCAAATGGTATAAAGGACCTTGCTTGGAGGAGGTAGGGTGGGCGGGTCCTCCAGCAGTGATGTGTATTTCACTCAATTAGGTGTGGCTCCAGGTATTAGAGTTTTTAAAACATGTTTTCTATCATTTTTCCAGTTGATAGAATTTTTTAAAACTTTGAAAGTTCGCCTCCCCATTGAAGTCTATGGCAGTTCGCGAACTTTTTCGCGAACCGAACCTTTCGCGGAAGTTCGCGAACAGGGTTCGCGAACCTAAAATCGGAGGTTCGGCCCAACTCTATCCAACACAAGTACACCACAAGTCCAACACAAGTACACCACAAGTACAACACAAGTTCACCACAAGTACACCACAAGTCCAACACAAGTCCAACACAAGTCCAACACAAGTCCAACACAAGTACTCCATAAGTACACTACAAGTCCACCACAAGTCCAACACAAGTACACCACAAGTCCAAGTCCACCACAAGCCCACCACAAGTCCGCGGCAAGTCTGCCACAAGTCCACAACAAGTCCA
Organism: Hyperolius riggenbachi; assembly: GCF_040937935.1. Taxonomy (NCBI): domain Eukaryota; kingdom Metazoa; phylum Chordata; class Amphibia; order Anura; family Hyperoliidae; genus Hyperolius; species Hyperolius riggenbachi. Next base: position 10,142,148 of record NC_090651.1, on the reverse strand, counting down.
CCACAGGTCTGCAACAAGTCCACCACATGTCTGCAACAAGTCCACAACAACAACATGTTCTGTTGGTCACATTGTCACAGGGTGAGGGCTGGAGATGCTACCAGCTTGCCTGGGTGTCAATTCAGTCCCCTCTCCTCCTCCCTCCTCCCCTCTGCCTCTGAAATCAATAGCTAGTAACCTCCCCCTCGTCCTGCCCAGACTGAGCTCCCATAAGCCCTTGCTACAGTGCCAGGACACAAAAGGAACCGTGGGCGCCTCGCCTACAGCTCCTTTTGTGCCTTGGCACTTTACTCATTGCATAATTGTGTTCCTTTCATATAGTTTATAGGGCATTCCTCAAGCCAAATACTTTTTTTTTGTTTTAATACTCTAATTCCCAATAAACTAAACAAGCATCTTTATCTCGGATCCACTTTAATGTTGTTATGCCTCCCCTACCTATTGTACAGCAGTGTGTAATATGTTAGAGCTTTATAAATAAAGTTTAATAATAGTGGCAAAAAAATCTCTCACTGTTGAAGCACACCTGACTTGTTGCTGAAATAAATTGAATATCACATTTTTTATTTGCTTTTTTTTTTTTCAGGGACAAAAACACAGGACACAAAATGCCAGGAATGCCCCCCTGACACATTCTCTGACATCTCATCCACGACAGAAAGGTGTAAAAACCACACAGAGTGAGTATTATCATTATTGTGTATTTATATAGAGTTGACATATTTGCAGCACTTCACAGAGTACATAGTCATGTCACTAACTAACATGACTGGCTAACTCTGTACTAACACTTCTACAAACCTTAATGTGGACCTGAACTCTCGCACAGGACAGAAGGACAACAGAAAAATGCACCCTGTATGTATTTAGAGAGTTTAGCCTAATTCCCCCTCATTTGTGTCTAATCACAAATTGTAATTTGATCGCTCCCCTGTGTCACATGACTGCCTGTGGCAGATAAGGATGTTAACAATATGTCTGCTTCCATGAATCAGGAAGTAGAAACAGTGCAGAGTTATTTTAGGATTTGTATAATATTGACTGTAATAAAGAAATGTTTTTTGTTTAAAGAGGAACTCCAGTGAACATTTTACTGCTGGCAGGTGATGTAGCTGCTGCATGGTTTTTGGCAGTTGGAAACAGCTGTAACAGCTATTTCCCACAAAAGTTTTAACATTTCTTGTGGGAGGGGTTACTTGTGGGAGGGGTTTCACCACAATATCAGCCATACAGCGCCCCCTGATGGTCTGTTTGTGAAAAGGAATAGATTTCTCATGTAAAAGGTGGTATCAGCTACTGATTGGGATAAAGTTCAATTCTTGGTCGGAGTTTCTCTTTATAGGTTATTATGCTGTTGTGTATCTTTTAGAGCAGAGAGGAGAGCTGAGTTCAGGACCACTTTAAGGTGGCCACTAATGGTCCAATTTCTAGCGAAAAATCGTTCGAGCAATCACATAATTCTGAACGGATGTGATGGGATTGGTAAATGATCTCTGTTGATGGGCACAATCGATTACGAAGATTATAAAAACGATTGGTCTTTCGGCAAACCAAAATTTGCATTTTAATGTATTACGATATTTCACTTCCGATAAGAACTATCTGAACGCTCAAAAAACGATTTTTCGCTAGAAATTAGATCGTTAGATGCGACCTTTAGTTAGGGTGGAGCTGGGAGGAAGCACCAGCCAGTCCTTTCCTGTGAACATAGAGCTGACCCGCCCATATTAGGGAGCAGAGAGAGGAGGTGGGTAGGGTCAGGTAACTGCTCTGTGCACAGGAAAAGATGATCCCACTCTGCTGCCTGTCTGCTCTGTACTCTGTGTACAGATCCCTGGGTCATGTTTCCAAAGGAAATTTCTGTGGGACGGCTGCAGCATAACTGTATATACTCGAGTATAAGTCTAGAAATGTTGGTCTGATTCACTTCATAAAAGTATACAGGTCGTCTTATACACGAGTCATGGGCAACACAGAGCACACTGAGTTATGTGTGTACTAATAGTGACATTCCCATTTCCAGCAATCTTCCTAGTGGTAAGTGATACTTTCAGGCTAGGAAATACCAAGAAAACACAGGTGTGAAAGTCCTGGCCACAGAAATTAACAAGGAAAGGGGAAGGGGGGAAATACTGGGCTGCATAAAAGGGAGTGAATAATTGCCGCACTTGGGGGCCTGGAGGGAACTATTGGCTGCACTTAAAGGGAACCTTAACTGCTGCGGAAAAATAAATTCACTTACCTGGGGGCTTTCCCAAGCCTCCTGCAGCCGTCCTGTGCCCGCGCCGGTCCTTCGGTGCCCTCCGGTCTCCCTCCGCCGCTAAGTTTCGATTTCGGACGACTGCCAGTCGTCCTGGGGCCTCTTCCGCATTCCTGGTCGTAAACTGCAGTAAAGCGCGTCCGCATGACGCGTTTGACGTCATGCGATGACGCGTTTGGAGTCATGCGGACGCGCTTTACTGCAGTTTACGACAAGGAATGCGGAAGAGGCCCCAGGACGACTGGCAGTCGTCCGAAATCGAAACTCAGCGGCGGAGGGAGACCGGAGGGCACCGAAGGACCGGCGCGGGCACAGGACGGCTGCAGGAGGCTTGGGAAAGCCCCCAGGTAAGTGAATTTATTTTTCCGCAGCAGTTAAGGTTCCCTTTAAGGGACAGGAGGGGTTAATGGCTGCAATACTGTATACAGTGCCGTCATTTACCCCTCCTGAGCCCCAAGTGCAGCCATTAACTTTGCTGGGTAGACTTATACTTCAGTTAATAAACAACTCCAGCTTAAGAGGGTTAAATATTGGAGTCGTCTTATACACAAGGTACACTTGTAATCGAGTATTTACAGTATATGGAAATGGTGGTAAATCCAGAAGGGTAAACCAGGACCGTCAATAGCAGTACACAAACCCCTTGAACTCTTTGGTAGACTCTTTTCTTTGTCTTCTCAGCTGTGGAACGTTGCAGAAGGTCACTGTGAGGAGAGGGACGAGGACCGCAGACGCATTGTGCAAAGATTTTGCTCCGCCTCTTCTCATCGGGATGAAACCTTCTGGGGTCAGGCCGGGGGAAGATAGGATTTCTATAACGCCTGGAGTCCAGCATGAGTCTCCAGCTCCAAATCCGCCTCTCCCACCCCCCACCACCAAAGATGGAGCTGATATCAGAGGTAAGCGGACGTTTGGGGCCGGTCAGCATATCTGCTCCACGACTAAACCGGACCGTACGTCACATAAAAATGTAAATGCAAAAAAACACCGGCAGAATAAAATAAATGTAATGAATGCCGCCACTCAGAGTCACTGCTCCTTCTTGTCATACAGTCAATAGAATATAAAAGCAAAATCTCCGGGTGCAATCCTCCCACCACCACCATGGCCTGGGATGACAATACGTGTGTCTCGTCACTAACAAATGAGCAGATTCTTACCCAGCTGTGGAGACCCAAATTAAAAGGGCATTTAAAACATCAACTGACTTCGGCTTCCTCTGCTCATCCCGACCAGTTTCGCTTTCACTTCCTCAGGGGCTTTTATAGGTTTCGCTGAGGAACCCATTAAGTGTAGTTAGGCCACTGTGTTTATTCTGTAGACTGCAAGGTGTTATGGGCAAAACCATTCCTGCAAAGGTGTCACAATATTGCTTTAACTACTTTACCCCAAGGCGGTTTTTACCCTAACGGACAAGAGCGATTTTCACTTTTCAGTGCTCATCCCTTTCATTTGCCAATAGCTTAATCACTACTAATCACAATGACATGATCTATATCTTGTTTTTTTTTCACCACAAATTGGGCTTATTGGGGTTGAAATTTGTTTTCAGTAATTACTTTATTTTCAGTAATTATACTATTTCTCCAATTTCATCCCCTATGGTTTTAATATAAACACTGCTACTGTGCATAAAACCCACACATTGTATCTGCCTATTTGTCCTGGTTATCACAAGATTTTAATGATGTCCCTAGTACAAAGTATAGTGACAATATATCATTTGGAAATAAAGGTGTATTTTTTTTCACTAATCTCACGTGCACAGAAACGCACGTGCACATGCAGGAGCGCGCGCGCGCGTGCACAGCGGCGGCAGCACTGTCTGACTTATTAAAACGTCCTGGAGCTATTAAGAGGCTCTAGCAGGACGTTTTTATAAGTCAGCTTGTTATTAAGTGGTTAAAGTAAATATGAAGCGCCCCCCCCCCCCCCCCCAAAAAAGTTAGATACTAACATATGCAGAGGGAAGGCTCTGAACCCCACAGAGCCTTTCCTGTCTTCTCTCTGTCCCGATGTTCCAGTGCCGGGTCCCGCTGAAGTTCTTTGGCCAGCTAGAGCTATACCATAGGTGAGTATCAAACTCTTTTTATGGGGGGGGGGGCACTTCACATTTACTTTAAGTCCGGTACACCTATCCAATCTTGATTGATCCATTTATCATTTCCATGTAGTATGAGGCCCAACAGATTTTTAATACTATGAACAGATTGTGTAGGTAAGTTCTCATATTACATGGTAAGATTGGCCAAAATCAAAATTGGATGTCTGTAGTAGGCTTCTGCACATCCTAACAACTGTCTGATAACTGTGTATTGTCTCTATTACTCTTTACATTTATCATTTACAGTATGTGTATTATCAGGGGCGTAGTAATAGGGGGTGCATAGATTGCGACCGCATTGGGGCCCTTGGACTTGAGGGGCCCTCCCTCAACTACAGTGTCAGCTCTCTATTGGTCCTGTGCTGGTAATAATCACTTCTATAGATGCTTTGAATAGTAGTGATCATCAGAATCAGAATCAGAATCACTTTTATTTCGCCAAGCACGACTGGGTCGTGCCCGGAATTGGGCTTGGCACTTGAATACAGGGCATATACATAGAAACATCTGAGACATCAGAACATAGGGCATAATAGACATCAATACAACACACATATATACATAAACCACAATTCTCCATAACTAGGTTGGTTACAGGCAGAAAGTCTACGGGGGGAGAGCATGAGCAGAGTTAAAGGAGTTCAGCGAGTTTACTGCTGAGGGGAAGAAGCTGTTTTTGTGTTTCATGGTCTTTGTGGAGATGGACCTATACCTCAGATACCTCCGCCCCAAGGGGAGCTGATTGAAAAACTGGTGGCCATGGTGTGAGGGGTCCTTGGCAATCTTCAGTGCTCTGGAGCGTAGTCTGGCATTGTAGAGGGAGTCCAGGGCAGGGAGTGTGTGCCCGATTATCTTTTCCGCTGACTTGATGACCCTCTGTAGTTTGCGTCTGTCACTTTCAGTGGAGCCAGCATACCAGACAAGGATGGAAGAACAGAGGACGGATTCGATGGTTGCGGTATAGAAGCTTGTCAGGAGTTTCAGGGACATGCCGAACTTCTTCAGTTGGCGGAGAAAGTAAAGCCTCTGCTGGGCTTTCCTCTGGATGGAAACAGTGTTTGCCTTCCACTTAAGGGTGCTGGAGATGGTGGTGCCCAGGAGGCGGGCACAGGGCACTTTTTCCACCAGCATCCCTCCAATGTGCAGTGGAGGTGGGGTGGGGGCATGCTTCCTAAAGTCAATGATGATTTCAACGGTTTTTGCGTTGTTGAGGACCAGCTTGTTCTCCCTGCACCAGTGGCAAATCCTTTCGACCTGGTGGCGGTATGCCTGGTCACAGAGGCGGGACAAGGTCCTCCAGCACCCAAGGCTGAGACACCAAAGTGCGCCCCCCATCCCTCCCACACCAGCCGTCACACACTGACTGCTATTAGACTAAGAGGTGCCACAGGGCCCACAACCTCCCCAACACCTTAATATCTAGTTATCTGGCTTGCAGTCACTGCTATGTTTCCCCTTTTCTTATTTCTTTCTGCTTAAAACACAATTAGGAATGACAGCTGAATGAATTGTGCGCCCCCTCCTACACTGCGCCCTGAGGCTGGAGCCTCTCCAGCCTATGCCTCGGCCCGGCCCTGCCTGGTCATCGTTGTTGGAGATCAGGCCGACTATGGTGGTGTCGTCCGCAAATTTGATTACCTTGACGGAATTCGCTGAGGATCTGCAATTGTTCGTGTAGAGGGAGAACAGGAATGGTGACAAGACGCAGCCTTGTGGGGCCCCTGTATTGGTGATCCTTGGCTGTGAGGTGATGGAGCCCAGCTTGACAACCTGAGATCTGTTTGTAAGGAAGTCCTTAATCCACAGTTGAAGTGTGGGGTGGACTCCAAGCTCAGCCAGATTTTCCTGTAGTATATGGGGGCTAATGGTGTTAAATGCTGAGCTGAAGTCGAGGAGGAGAACCCTGGCATATGAATTTGGTTTGTCAAGGTGATTGTTGACAAGCTCCAGACAGATGTTAATGGCATCGTCGGTCGACCTATTTGCCCTATAAGCAAATTGATACGGGTCTAATTGGGCTTCCGTTCTGTGCTTGAGGAGGGGCAGGACTGCTTTCTCAAAAGTTTTCATTATGACCGACGTGAGAGCGACAGGTCTGAAGTTGTTGAGGTCAGACGCGCCTTGCTTTTTGGGGACAGGGATGATGGTGGACCGCTTGAAGCATGCCGGTACTTTGCCGCTCACTAGGGGCCTGTTGAAGATGGAGGAAAGGGTAGGAGCAAGCTGCTGTGCACACGCTTTCAGGCAGGCTGGTGACACTCCGTCAGGGCCTGAGGCTTTTCTGGCATTTAGTCTGGACAGGTGGCGCTCCACGTCCGATTCGCTTATGGTCGGGGGAGGCAGGTCTTGGCATGGTGGTACTGAGGCCTGGGGTGAAGTGAAGGGAGCCTGTAGCATCGGAGACCCTTCGGGAGCCTCCTTCTCCTCGAACCTGCAGTAGAAGCTGCTGAGGTTTTCTGCTAGCTCAGTGCTGGGAGGTGCTTTTTGAGGGGGGGGCTTGTAATTGGTGGCAGCCTTAAGCCCTCGCCAAACAGCTTGTGAGTCATTCGAGGAGAGGTCCTCCTTTAGCTTATCTGCGTCATTAACAAGCTGTTCCCCATCCCCTTCTTGCACCTCTGACACTGTGGCTGTCCTTGGCAGGTTTTGGTGCGACTATTAATTGTTATGTATATAGCGCTTGGGGGGCCCCAATGTAAAACTTGCACCGGGGCCCATAGCTCCTTAGCTACGCCACTGTGTCTTATGTCATTGTATATATGGTACTTTGTGCCCCTGAAACT